>NC_092260.1:3068346-3088346 GCF_036320965.1 Panulirus ornatus
ATAAACGTTGACACTCACTATATACATTGTCACCTTCACTGTATATAATTTCACCTTCAATCTATACATTGTCACCTTCACTATATACATCGTCACCTTCGCTAAAAACATTTCCTTCACTTTAAACATTGTTGCCTTCACTATATGCATTGTTACCGCTGTATACATTGTCAACTTCACTACATGCACTCACCTTCGCTATATACATTATCACTTTCACTATACATTGTCCCCTTCATTATATACATTGTGACCTTCGCTATAAACATTGTCACTTTCACTGTATTCATTGTCACCTTCACTATATACATTGTCACCCTCACTATAAACATTGTCACTCTCAGTGTATACATTGTCACCTTCACTATATACATTGTTACCTTTATTATATACATTATCACCTTCATAAATTGTCACCTTCGCTACAAACAATGTTACTTTCACTTTTTACATTATCACCTTTGCTATGAACATTGACACCTTCACTGTATACATTGTCACCTTTGTTATTTACATTATCACCTTCATTATGTCCATTGTCACCTTCACTACATACATTGTCACTTTCACTATGTACATTCTCACCTTCACCATATACATTGTCACCTTCACCATGTACATTGTCACCTTCACTATCACCTTCACTATATACATTGTTACCTTCTGTAAGTACATTGTCACCTTCATTATATACATTGTCTCATGAAGTGTTATCCTTCGTCACGTGTTCTTGTACGTCACACCCTTGTGACCGTGCCTTTATCTGGCCTCTGGAAGATATCCGGACTCTTGGATTGGTGTATCCGGACTCCTCAGTAAGACATCCGGACTTGGGCTGGTGTATCCGGACTTCTCTTTAAGACATCTAGACTTTTGGGCTGGTGTATCCGGATTCCTCTGTAAGACATCCGGACTCTTGGGTTGGTGTATCCGGACTCCTCTTTAAGACATCCGGACTCTTGTCTTGGTGTATCCGGACTCCTCTTTAAGACATCCGGACTTCTGGAGATGTGTATCCGGACTCCTAGGTAGTATGTTCCAGAATGAGTAGGGTTGAACCTCACTGCAGCAGTGACCAGCCAGGTACCAACCTCACTGCAGCAGTGACCAGCCAGGTACAAACCTCACTGCAGCAGTGACCAGCCAGGTACCAACCTCACGGCAGCAGTGACCAGCCAGGTACCAACCTCACTGCAGCAGTGACCAGCCAGGTACCAACCTCACTGCAGCAGTGACCAGCCAGGTACCAGCCTTACTGCAGTAGTGACCAGCCAGGTACCAGCCTTACTGCAGCAGTGACCAGCCAGGTACCAGCCTTACTGCAGCAGTGACCAGCCAGGTACCAACCTCACTGCAGCAGTGACCAGCCAGGTACCAGCCTTACTGAAGCAGTGACCAGCCAGGTACCAGCCTTACTGCAGCAGTGACCAGCCAGGTACCAACCTCACTGCAGCAGTGACCAGCCAGGTACCAGCCTTACTGCAGTAGTGACCAGCCAGGTACCAGCCTTACTGCAGCAGTGACCAGCCAGGTACCAGCCTTACTGCAGCAGTGACCAGCCAGGCACCAGCCTCACTGCAGCAGTGACCAGCCAGGTACCAACCTCACTGCAGTAGTGACCAGCCAGGTACCAGCCTTACTGCAGCAGTGACCAGCCAGGCACCAACCTCACTGCAGCAGTGACCATCCAGGCACCAACCTTACTGCAGCAGTGACCAGCCAGGTACAAACCTCACGGCAGCAGTTACCAGCCAGGTACCAACCTCACTGCAGCAGTGACCAGCCAGGTACCAACCTCACAGCAGCAGTAAACAGCCAGGCACCAGCCTCACTGCAGCAGTGACCAGCCAGGTACCAACCTCACTGCAGCAGTGACCATCCAGGCACCAACCTCACTGCAGTAGTGACCAGCCAGGTACCAACCTCACTGCAGCAGTGACCAGCCAGGTACCAACCTCACTGCAGCAGTGACCAGCCAGGCACCAACCTCACTGCAGCAGTGACCAACCAGGCACCAACCTCACTGCAGCAGTGACCAGCTAGGTAACAACCTCACGGCAGCAGTGACCACCCAGATACCAACATCACTGCAGCAGTGACCACCCAGGCACCAGCCTTACCGCAGCAGTGACCATCCAGATACCAACCTCACTGCAGCAGTGACCAACCAGGCACCAGCCTTGCTGCAGCAGTGACCATCCAGGTACCAACCTCACTGCAGCAGTGACCAGCTAGGTACCAACCTCACTGCAGCAGTGACCAACCAGGCACCAGCCTTACTGCAGCAGTGACCAGCCAGGTACCAACCTCACTGCAGCAGTGACCAGCCAGGTACCAACCTCACTGCAGCAGTGACCAGCCAGGTACCAACCTCACTGCAGCAGTGACCAGCCAGGTACCAACTTCACTGCAGCAGTGACCAGCCAGGTACCAACCTCACTGCAGCAGTGACCAGCCAGGTACCAACCTCACTGCAGCAGTGACCAGCCAGGTACCAACCTCACTGCAGCAGTGACCAGCCAGGTACCAACCTCACTGCAGCAGTGACCAGCCAGGTACCAACCTCACTGCAGCAGTGACCAGCCAGGTACCAACCTCACTGCAGCAGTGACCAGCCAGGTACCAACTTCACTGCAGCAGTGACCAGCCAGGTACCAACCTCACTGCAGCAGTGACCAGCCAGGTACCAACCTCACTGCAGCAGTGACCAGCCAGGTACCAACCTCACTGCAGCTGTGACCAGCCAGGTACCAACCTCACTGCAGCAGTGACCAGCCAGGTACCAACCTCACTGCAGCAGTGACCAGCCAGGTCCAACCTCACTGCAGCAGTGACCAGCCAGGTACCAGCCTTACTGCAGCAGTGACCAGCCAGGTACCAGCCTTACTGCAGCAGTGACCAGCCAGGTACCAGCCTTACTGCAGCAGTGACCAGCCAGGTACCAGCCTTACTGCAGCAGTGACCAGCCAGGTACCAACCTCACTGCAGCAGTGACCAACCAGGCCACACGACAGCAGCTATTGTTAACACTGGAATGAGTTAACACGTCCGTCTTCAACATGGCACAGGAAGTGGGATGGGGTCATGCTGTGATCTGGCACAGGAAGTGGGATGGGGCCATGCTGTGACCTGGCACAGGAAGTGGGATGGGGCCATGCTGTGACCTGGCACAGGAAGTGGGATGGGGTCATGCTGTGACCTTGCACAGGAAGTGGGATGGGGTCATGCTGTGACCTTGCACAGGAAGTGGGATGGGGTCATGCTGTGACCTTGCACAGGAAGTGGGATGGGGTCATGCCGTGACCTGGCACAGGAAGTGGGATGGGCTCATGCTGTGACCTGATAAAGGAAGTGTTATGGGGTCAGGAAGTAGGTCACGTAACACCATAAGACCAGTAATGTTAGTCCAGTAACAACACCAGATACAATGGTCCTGTAACAACACATGATGCAATAGTCCAGTAACAACACCTGATACAATAGTCCAGAAACAACACCTGATACAATAGTCCTGTAACAACACCTGATACAATAGTCCAGAAACAACACCTGATACAATAGTCCAGTAACAACACCTGATACAATAGTCCAGTAACAACACCTGATACAGTAGTCCAGTAACAACACCTGATACAATAGTCCAGTAACAACACCTGATACAGTAGTCCAGTAACAACACCTGATACAATAGTCCAGTAACAACACCTGATACAATAGTCCAGTAACAACACCTGATACAATAGTCCTGTAACAACACCTGATACAATAGTCCAGTAACAACACCTGATACAGTAGTCCAGTAACAACGCTTGGTACAAAAGTCCAGTAACAACACCTGATACAATAGTCCAGTAACAACACCTGTTACAGTAGTCCAGTAACAACGCTTGGTACAAAAGTCCAGTAACAACACCTGATACAATAGTCCAGTAACAACACCTGATACGGTAGTCCAGTAACAACGCTTGGTACAAAAGTCCAGTAACAACACCTGATACAATAGTCCAGTAACAATACCTGATACAGTAGTCCAGTAACAACGCTTGGTACAAAAGTCCAGTAACAACACCTGATACAATAGTCCAGTAACAACACCTGATACAGTAGTCCAGTAACAACGCTTGGTACAAAAGTCCAGTGACAACACCTGATACAATAGTCCAGTAACAACACCTGATACAGTAGTCCAGTAACAACGCTTGGTACAAAAGTCCAGTAACAACACCTGATACAATAGTCCAGTAACAACACCTGTTACAGTAGTCCAGTAACAACGCTTGGTACAAAAGTCCAGTAACAACACCTGATACAATAGTCCAGTAACAACACCTGATACAGTAGTCCAGTAACAACGCTTGGTACAAAAGTCCAGTAACAACACCTGATACAATAGTCCAGTAACAATACCTGATACAGTAGTCCAGTAACAACGCTTGGTACAAAAGTCCAGTAACAACACCTGACACAATAGCGAAGCAACAACACCTGTTACAATAGTTCAATAACAACACGTGATACAATAGTGGAGTAACAACACCTGATACAATAGTGGACTAACAACGCGTGATACAATAGTTCAGTAACAACACGGGATACAATAATGGAGTAAGAACACGTGATACAGTAGTGGAGTAACAACACCTGATACAATAGTCCAGAAACAACACCTGATACAAAATTAGAGTAACAACACCTGATACAATAGTTCAGTAACAACACGTGATACAATAGTGGAGTAACAACGCCTGATACAGTAGTCCAGTAAAAACACCTGATACAATAGTGAAGTAACACGTGATACAATAGTGGAGTAACAACACCTGATACAACAGTCCAGTAACAAGACCAGATACAATAGTCCAGTAACAACACCTGACACAGTAGTTCAGTAACAACACTTGATACAATAGTTCAGAAACACGTGATACAGTAGTGGAGTAACAATACCTGATACAATAGTCCAGTAACAACACGTGATACAGTATTGGAGTAACAACACCTAATACAATAGTCCAGTAACAACATGTGATACAATAGTCCCGTAAAAAACCCGATACAGTAGTCCAATAACAACATTTGGTACAAACGTCCAGTAAAAACACCTGAAACAATAGTGAAGTAACAACACTTGATACAATAGTAGAGTAACAACACCTGATACAATAACTGAGTAGCAACACCTTATACAATAGTCCAGTAACAACATCTGATACAATAGACGAGTAACCACCTGATACAGCAGTACAGTAGCAACACCTTATACAATAGTCCAGCAACAACATTTGATACAATAGTCCAGTAACAACACCTGATACAATAGTGGAGTAAAAACACCTGATACAATAGTCAAGTAACAACATCTGATGCAATAAACCAGTAACAACTGATACAGTTGTCTAGTAATAACACCTGATACAATAGTCCAGTAACACGTGATACAATAGTTCAGTAACAACACGTGATACAATAGATCAGTAACAACACCTGATACAGTAGTCTAGTAACAACATCTGATACAATAGCCCAGTAACAATACCTCATACAATACTCCAATAACAAACCAGATAAAATAGTCCAGTAACAACACCTGATACAATATTCCAGTAAAACACCTAATACAGTAGTCTAGTAACAAGACCTGATACAATAGTCCTGTAACAACACCTGATGAAATAGACCAGTAACACCACCTGACACAGTAGTCTAGTAACAACACCTGGTACAATAGTCCAATAGCATCACCTGATACAGTAGTGGAGTAACAGCACCTGATACAATAGTTCAGTAACAATACCTGATACAATAGTCCAATAACAACACTGATACAATAGTACAGTAACAACATATGATACAATAGTCCAGTAACAACACCTGATACAATAGTTCAGTAACATCACCTGATACAACAGTCCAGTAACAACACCCGATACAATAGTCCAGTAGCAACACCTGATACAATAGTTCAGTAACATCACCTGATACAACAGTTCAGTAACATCACCTGATACAACAGTTCAGTAACAACACCCGATACAATAGTCCAGTAACAACACCTGATACAATAGTTCAGTAACATCACCTGATACAACAGTCCAGTAACAACACCCGATACAATAGTCCAGTAGCAATACCGTATACCATAGTCCAGTAACCTGATACAATAAACCAGTAGCAACACCTGATACAGTGGTCCAGTAGCAACACCTTATACAATAGTCCAGTAACATCACATGATACAATAGCCCAGTAACAACACCAGGATACAATAGTGGAGTAACAGCGCCTGATACAATTGTCAAGTAACAACATCTTATACAGTAGTCCGGTAACAACACCAGATAAGATAGACCAGTAACAACACCTGATACAGGAATCCAGTAACAACACCTTATACAGTAATCCAGTAACAACACCTGTTACAATAGACCAGTAACAACACCTGGTACAGTTGTCTAGTAACAACACATGGTACAATCGTCCAATAACACCTTATACAATAACCCAGCCACAACACCTGCTACAATAGTGGAGTAACAACACCTGATATAGTATTCCAGTAACAACACCTTATACAGTAGTCCAGTAACACCTTATACAATAATCCAGCGACAACACCTGATACAATAGTGGAGTAACAACACCTGATACAGTATTCCAGTAACAACACCTTATACAATAGGCCAATAACAACACCTGTTACAATAGACCAGTAACAACACCTGATACAGTAGTCTAGTAACAAGACCTGATACAATAGACCAGTAGCAACAACTGATACAGTAGTCTAGTAACAACACATGATACAATAATCCAATAACAACACCTTATAAATAATCCAGTAACAACACCTGATACAATAGTATAGTAACAAAACCTGATACAATAGTCCAGAAACAACATCTGATACAGTAGTGGAGTAACAACACCTGATACAATAGTTTAGTAACAACACTTGATATAATATTGGAGTAACAACGCTTAATACAATAGTCCAGTAACAACACCGGATACAGTAGTGAAGTAGCATGTGATAAAATAATGGAATAACAACACCTGATACGATAGTACAGTAACAAAACCTGATACAGTAGTGGAGTAACAACACCAAATACAATATTCCAGTAACAACACCTGATACAGTAGACTAGTAACAACACCTGATACAATAGACCAGTAACAACACCTGATACAATAGACCAGTAACAACACCTAATTCAATAGTCCAGTAACAACACCTAATACAATAATGGAGTAACACCTGATACAATAGTCCAATAACAACACCTGATACAGTAGTCAAGTAACAACACTTGATACGATAGTCCAGTAACAGCACCTGAGACAATAGTCCAGTAACAACACGTGATACAATAGTCCAATAAGAACACGTGATACAATAGTCCAGTAACAACACCTGATACAATAGTCCAGTAACAACACTATACAATAGTCCAGTAACAACACTTGATACAATAGTGGAGTAACAACATCTGATACAAAAGTTCAGTAACAACACCTTATACAATAGTCCAATAACAACACCTGGGACAATAGTCCAGTAAGAACACCTGATACAATTGTCCGGTAACAACACCTGATACAATAGACCAGTAACAACACCTGATACAGGAGTCCAGTAACAACACCTTATACAATAATCCAGTAACAACACGTGATACAATAGACCAGTAACAACACCTGATACAGTTGTTAAGTAATAATTCGTGATACAATCATCCAGTAACAACAACTTATACTATAGTCCAGTAACACCACCTGATAGAACAGACCAGTAACAACACCTCATACAGTAGTGCAGTAACAGCACATTATACCATTGTCAGTAACAGCACCTTGTACAATACTCCAGTAACATCACCTAATACAATAGTGGAGTAACAACACCTGATACAGTTGTCCAGTTACAGCACCTTATACAATAGCCCAGTCACAACACCTGATACAATAGACCAGTAACAACACCTGATACAGGAGTCCAGTAACAACACCTTATACAATAGTCCAGTAACAACACCTGATACAATAGACCAGTAACAACACCTGATACAGTTGTTAAGTAATGATTCGTGATACAATCATCCAGTAACAACACCTGATACAGTAGTCCAGTAACAACACGATACAATAGTCCAGTAAAAACACCTGATACAATTGTGGAGTAACAACTGATACAATAGTTCAGTAACAACACTATATACAATAGTCCAGTAACAACACCTGATACAATAGACCAGTAACAACACCTGATACAATTGTGGAGTAACAACACATTATACAGTAGTCCAGTAACAACACCTTATACAATAGTCCAGTAACACCACCTGATAGAACAGACCAGTAACAACACCTGATACAATAGTGGAGTAACAACACCTGATACAATTGTCCAGTTACAACACTTTATACAATAGTCCAGTAACAACACCTGAAAAAACACACCAGTAACAACGCCTGATATAGGAGTCCAGTAACAACGCCTTATACAATAGTCCAGTAACACCACCTGATACAGTAGTCTAGTAAGAACACGTGATGCAATAGTCCAGTAAGAGCACCTGATACAATAGTCTAGTAACAGCACCTGATACAATAGTCCAGTAACAACGCTTGATACAATAGTGGAGTAACAACACCTGAGACAATAGTCCAGTAAGAACACCTTATACAATTGTCCGGTAACAACACCTGATACAGTAGTCTAGTAAGAACACCTGATACGATAATCCAGTAGCAACACCTGATAGTCCAGTAACAACACCTGATACAATAGTCCAGTAACAACACCTGATACAATAGTCCAGTAACAACACCTGATACAATAGTTCTGAAACAAAACCTATTAAAATAGACCAATAACAACACCTGATACAGTAGTCTAGTTACAACACCAGATACAATAGTAGAGTAACAACACCTGAATCAATAGTCCAGTAACAACACCTGACACAATAGTGGAGTAACACCTGATACGATAATCCAGTAACAACACCTGATACAATAGTCCAGTAACAACACCTGATACAATAGTCCAGTAACAACACCTGATACAATAGTCCAGTAACAACACCTGATACAATAGTTCTGTAACAAAACCTATTAAAATAGACCAATAACAACACCTGATACAGTAGTCTAGTTACAACACCAGATGCAATAGTGGAGTAACAACACCTGACACAATAGTGGAGTAACACCTGATACGATAATCCAGTAACAACACCTGATACAATAGTCCAGTAACAATACCTCATACAGTAGTCTAGTAACAACACGTGATACAATAGTGCAGTAACAACCCCTTATGCAATAATCCAGGAGCAACAGCTGATACAACAGAGCAGTAAGAACACCTGATACATTAGTCCATTAACAACACCTTATACAATTGTCCAGTAATAACTCCTGATACAATATTCTAGTAACAACACCTAATACAATAGTGTAGTAACAACACCTGATACAATAGTCCATTAGTAACTCCTTATACAATAGTCCAGTAACAACACCTGATACAATAGACCGGTAACAACACATGATACAGGAGTCCAGTAACAACACCTTATACAATAGTCCACTAACAACACCTGACATAATAGACCAGTAACAACACCTGATACAGTAGTCTAGTAACAATACATGATACAATAGTCCAGTAACATCACCTGATACAATAGTTCAGTAACAGCACCTGATACAATAAACCAGTAAGAACATAACAGCACCTGATACAATAGTTCAGTAACGACACCTGATACAATACACCAGTAAGAACACCTGATGCATTAGTAACAACACCTGATACAATAGTAGAGTAACAACATCTAATACAATAGTCTAGTAAGAGCACCTGATGTAATAGCCCAGTAACAACACCTGATACAGTAGTCTAGTAACAACACCTGATACATTAGTCCCATAGCAACACTTGATACAATAGTCCAGTAACAACACCTGATAAAATAGACCAGTAACAACACCTGATACAATAGTCCAGTAAGAACACGTTACAATAGTCCAATAACAACACCAGATAGGATAGTCCAGTATCAACAACATGATACAATAGTCCAGTAACAACACCTAATACAGTAGTCCAATAACACCTGATACAATAGACCAGTAACAACACCTGATACAGTAGTCAAGTAACGACATCTGATACAACAGTAGAATAAATACACCAGATACAGGAGTCCAATAACAACAACAGATAAAATAGTCCAGTAACAACACCTGATACAATAGGCCAGTAACAACACCTGATACAATAGTGGATTAACAAAACCTGATACAGTAGACCAGTAAGAACATTTGATACAATAGTGCAGTAGCAACACTCAATACAAAAGACCTGTAACGACAGCTGATACAGTAACAACACCTTAAACAATAGTCCAGTAACGCACCTGATACAATAGTCCAGAAACAACACCTGATACAATAGTTCAGTAAGAACACCTGATACAATAGTCAGGTAACAACACCTGATACAATAGTCCAGTAACAACACCAGATACAATAGTAGAGTAACAACACCTGATACAATAGTCCAATAAGAGCACGTGATACAATTGTCCAGAAACAACACCTGATACAATAGTGGAGTAACAACACCTGATACAATACTGGAGTAACAACACTTGTTACAATAGTGGAGTAACTACTCCTGATTCAATAGTCCCGTAACAAAACCTGATACAATAGTCCAGTAACAACACCTGATACAATAGTTCGTTAACAAAACGTGATACAATAGTGGAGTAACAACACCTGATGGAATAGTCCAGTAACAAAACCTGATACAATAGCAACAACACATGATACAATAGTCCGATAACAACACCTTATACAATAATCCAGTAACAACACCTGATACAATAGTGGAGTAACAACACCTGATACTGTATTCCAGTAACAACACCTTATATAATAGTCCAGTAACAACACGTGATACAATAGTCCAGTAACGCCACCTGATACAATAGTGGAGTAACAACACCTGATACAGTAGTCCCGTAAGAACACCTTATACAATAGTCCAGTAACAACACTAGATACAATAATCCAGTAACAACACCTGTTACAATAGTGGAGTAACAACACCTGATACAATAGTCCAGTAACAGCACTTTATACTATAGTCCAGTAACAACAGCCGATACAATAGACCAGTATCACCACCTGATACAGTAGTCCAGTAACAACACCTTATACAATAGTCAGTTAACAACACCTGATACAATAGACCAGTAACAACACCTGATACAGTAGTCTAGTAACATCACGTGATACAGTAGTCCAGTAACAACGACTGATACAATATTCCAGTAACAACACCTGATACAGTAGACAAGTAACAACACCTGATACAGTCTAGTAACATCTGATACAATAGTCCAGTAACAATGCCTCATACAATAGTCCAGTAACAACACCAGATACAATAGTCCACTAACAACGCGATGCACTAGTCTAGTAACAACACCTGAAACAGTAGTCTCGTAACAACATCAGATACAATAGTCCAGTAACAATACTTCATACAATAGTCCAATAACATCACCAGATACAATAGTCCAGTAACAACACCTGATACAATAGTCCAGCAACAACATCTGATACAATAGACAGGTAACACTTGACATACTAGTCTTGTAACAACATCTGATACAATAGTCCAGTAACAATAACTCATACAATAGTCTAATAACAACACCAGATACAATAGTCCAGTAACAACACCTGATACAATAGCCCAGTAACAACACCTGATACAGAATTCTAGTAAGAACACCTGATACAATAGTCCAGTAAGAACACCTGATATAATAGACCAGTAACAACGCCTGATACAGTAGTCTAGTAACAATACATGATACAATAGTCCAGTAACCACCTGTTGCAGTAGTGGAGTAACACCTGATGCAATAGTCCAGTAATAACACCTGATACAATAGTCCAGAAACAACTGAGACAGCAATCCAGTAAGAACACCTGATACAATAGTCCAGTAAGAACACCTGATACAATAGTTCAATAAGAACACCTGGTACAATAGTCCAGTAAGAACACTTGATACAGTAGTCCAGTAACAACGCCTGATATAATAGTTAAATAACAGCGCCTGATACAATAGTCCAGTAACAACACCTTATACAATAGTCCAGTAACGACACCTGACACAATAGACTAGTAACAGCACATGATACAGTAATCCAGTAACAACACCTGATACAATAGTCCAGAGCAACACCTGATACAATAGTGGATTAACAACACCTGATACAATAGTTCACTAACAACACCTGATACAATAGTCCAGTTAAAACACCTGATAAAATAGTGAAGTAACACGTGATACAATAGTGGAGTAACAACTGATACAATAGTCCAGTAACAACATGTGATACAGTAGTCCAGTAACAACACCCAATACAATAGTCCAGTAACAACACGTGATACAATAGTCCAGTAAATACACGTGATACATTAGTCCAGTAACACCACCTGATACAATAGTCCAGTAACAACACGTGATACAATAGTCCAGTAACAACACTTGATACAATAGTCCAGAAAGAACATCTGATACAATAGTCCAGTAACAACATCTGATACAATAGTCTAGTAACAACACTTGATACGATAGTCCAGAAATAACATGATACAATAGTCCTGTAACAACACCTGATAGAATAGTAGAGTAACATCACCTGATACAGTAGTCCAGTAACAACACCTGATACAGTAGTCCAGTAACACACCTGATACAGTAATGTAGTAACGACACTTAATACAATCGTCAAGTAAAAACACGTGATACAATAGTCCAGTAACAACAGGTGATACAATAGCCCAGTAACAACATGATACAATAGTACAGTAAGAACACTTAACACAATAGTCCAGTAATAACACCTGATACAACAGTCTGGTAACAACACCTGATACATTAGTCTGGTAACAGCACTTGATACAATAGTCTAGTAACAACGCTTGATACAATAGTCCCTTAACTACATCAGATACAATGGTCCAATAACAACACATCATACAATAGTCCAGTAACAACACGTCATACAATATTCCAGTAACATCTGATACAGTAGTCTAGTAACAACTCTTGACACAATAGTCCAGTAACAACATCTGATACAATAGTATAGTAACAACAATTGATACAATTTGTCCAGTAACAACACGTGACACAATAGCCTAGTAACAACACTTAATACAATAGTCCAGTAATAACATCTGATACTGTAGTCCAGCAACAACACCTGATACAATAGTCCAGTAACAACACCTGATACAGTATTCTAGTAGCAGCACTTGGTACGATAGTCCAGTAACAACATCTGATACAATAGTCCGGTAACAACACATGATGCAATAGTTTAGTAATAACACGTTACACTATAGACCAGTAACAACACGTGATACAATAGTACAGTAACAACTGATACATAGTAGAGTAAGAACACCTGATGCAGTAGTCCAGTAAGAACATCTGATACAATAGTCCAGTAACAACATCTGATACAATAGTCCAGTAACAACATCTGATATAATAGTCCAGTAACAATACCTAACACAATAGTCTAGTAGCAACACTTGATACAATAGTCCATTAACAACATCTGATACAATAGTCAAGTAACAACACATGATACAATAGTCCATTAACAACATCTGATACAATAGTCAAGTAACAACACATGATACAATAGTCTAGTAACAACGTGATATAATAGTCCAGTAACAATACGTAATACAATAGTCCAGTAACAACACCTGACACAATAGTTGAGTAAGAACACCTGATACAGTAGTCCAATAACAACATCTGATACAGTAGTCTAGTAACAACATCTGATACAATAGTCCAGTAACAACACGTGATAAAATTGTCTAGTAACAACACTTGATGCAATAGTCCAGCAACAACATCTGATACAATAACCCAGTAACAAAATCTGATACAATAGTCCAGTAACAATAGCTGATACAATAGTCTAGTAACAACACCTGATACAATAGACCAGTAACAACACGTGATACAAAAGTCTAGTAACAACACTATGCAATAGTCCAGTAACAACATCTGGTACAATAGTTCAGTAACAACAACTGATACAATAGTCTAGTAGCAACACGGGATTCAATAGTCCAGTAACAACAGGTGATACAATAGTCTAGTAACAACACTTGATACAATAGTCCAGTAACAACATCTGATACAATAGTCCAGTAACAACACCTGCTACGATATTCTAGTTGCAACACTTGATACAACAGTCCAGTAACAATATCTGCTACAGTAGTCCAGTAACAACACCTAATACAATAGTCTAGTAACAACACGTGATACAATAGTCCAGTAACAACGCGTAATACAATAGTCCAGTAAAAACATCTGATACAATAGTAGAGTAACAGCACCTGTTACAATAGCCCAGTAACATTTGATACAATAGTCCAGTAACAACATCTGATACAATTGTCCAGTAACAACACGTGATACAATAGTCTAGTAACAATACTTGATACAATAGTCCAGTAACATCATCTGATACAGTAGTCCAGTAGTAACACGTGATACAATAGTCCAGTAACAACACCTGATACAATAGTCTAGTAACATGTAATACAATAGTCCAGTAACATCTGATACAATAGTCCAGTAACAACTGATACAATAATCTAGTAACAAGTGATTCAATAGTTCAGTGACAACACGTGATACAATAGTCCAGTAACAACACGCGATACAATAGTCCAGTAACAACACGTGATATGATAGTCCAGTAACGTGATTCACTAGTCCAGTAACAACACGTGATACAATAGTCCAGTAACAACACGTGATACAATAGTCCAGTAACAACACGTGATACACTAGTCCAATAACAACACGTGATACAATAATCCAGTAGGAACACGTGATGCACTAGTCCAGTAACAACACGTGATTCAATAGTCCAGTAACAACACGTGATACAGTAGTCTAGTAACAACACGTGATACACTAGTCCAGTAACAACACGTGATACAATAGTCTTGTAACAAAACTTGATGCAATAGCTCAGTAACATCTGATTCAATAGTTCAGTAACAACACGTGATATAATAGTCCAGTAACAACACGTGATACAATAGTCCAATAACAATACGTGATACATTAGTCCAGTAACAACACGTGATACAATAGTCCAGTAACAACACCTGATACGCTAGTCTAGTAACAACACGTGATACAATAGTCCAGTAGGAACACGTGATACGCTAGTCCAGTAACAACACGTGATACAATTGTCCAGTAGGAACACGTGATACACTAGTCCAGTAAGAACACGTGATACAATAGTCCAGTAACAACACGTGATACAATAGTCCAGTAACAACACGTGATACACTAGTCTAGTAACAACACGTGATACAATAGTCCAGTAACAATACGTGATATATTGGTCCAGTAACAACACGTGATACAATAGTCCAATAACAATACGTGATACATTAGTCCAGTAACAACACTTGATACAATAGTCCAGTAACAACACCTGATACACTAGTCTAGTAACAACACGTGATACAATAGTCCAGTAGGAACACGTGATACGCTAGTCCAGTAACAACACGTGATACAATAGTCCAGTAACAACACGTGATACAATAGTCCACTAACAACACTTGATACAGTAGCCCAGTAACAACACGTGATACAGTAGTCCACTAACAACACTTGATACAGTAGACCAGTAACAACACGTGGGACAATAGTCCACTAACAACACTTGATACAATAGTCCAGTAATATGTGATACAATAGTCCAGTAACAACACGTGATATAATAGTCCAGTAACAACACGTGATACAATAGTCCAATAACAATACGTGATACAATAGTCCAGTAACAACACGTGGGACAATAGTCCACTAACAACACTTGATACAATAGTCCAGTAACATGTGATACAATAGTCCAGTAACAACACGTGATACAATACACATGTAAGAATCTCCAGTTTTCTGTTGTAGTTATTTTCAGTAGTTCTCACTTCCAATTTTCTGTTGTAGTTATTTTCAGTTATTCTCGCTTCCAGTTTTCTGGTGTAGTTATTTTCAGTTATTCTCACCATCAGTTTGGCTTCATCATATAACATGTGAACTAAAAGTGTCATGTTTATGTTGACTTTGTGAGATGTTTGGACCATTGGCCATCATGAGCCACATACCTGGTACATACCTGATCCACACAAGAGGAAGGAGCCACATACCTGGTACATACCTGACCCACACAAGAGGAAGAAGCTACATATTCAAGTGAGCCACATACCTGGTACACACCTCATCTACACAAGAGGAAGGAGCCACATACCTGGTACGTACCTGATCCACACAAGAGGAAGGAGCCACATATTCAAGTGAGCCACATACCTAGTACATACCTGACCCACACAAGAGGAAGGGGCCACATACCTGGTACATGCCTGACCCACACAAGAGAAAGGAGCCACATGTTCAGGTGAGCCACATACCTGGTACATACCTGATCCACACAAGAGGAAGGAGCCACATACCTGGTACGTACCTGACCCCACACAAGAGGAAGGAGCCACATATTCAAGTGAGCCACATACCTGGTACACACCTCATCCACACAAGAGGAAGGAGCCACATACCTGGTACGTACCTGATCCACACAAGAGGAAGGAGCCACATATTCAAGTGAGCCACATACCTAGTACATACCTGACCCACACAAGAGGAAGGGGCCACATACCTGGTACATACCTGACCCACACAAGAGGAAGAAGCCACATGTTCAAGTGAGCCACATACCTGGTACATACCTGACCCACACAAGAGGAAGGAGCCACATGTTCAAGTGAGCCACATACCTGGTACATACCTGATCCACACAAGAGGAAAGAGCCACATACCTGGTACATACCTGATCCATACAAGAGGAAGGAGCCACATATTCAAGTGAGCCACATACCTGGTACATACCTGATCCACACAAGAGGAAGGAGCCACATATTCAAGTGAGCCACATTCCTGGTACATACCTGATCCACCCAAGAGGAAGGAGCCACATATTCAACTGAGCCACATACCTGGTACAACCCTGATCCACCCAAGAGGAAGGAGCCACATATTCAAGTGAGCCTTATACCTGGTACATACCTGATCCACCCAAGAGGAAGGAGCCACATATTCAAGAGAGCCACATACCTGGTACATACCTGATCCACACAAGAGGGAGGAGCCACATACCTGGTACGTACCTGATCCACACAAGAGGAGGGAGCCACATGTTCAAGTGAGCCACATACCTGATCCACCCAAGAGGAAGGAGCCACATATTCAAGTGAGCCACATACCTGGTACATACCTGATCCACACAAGAGGAAAGAGCCAAATACCTGGTACGTACCTGATCCACCCAAGAGGAAGGAGCCACATATTCGAGCCACATACCTAGTACACACCTCATCCACACAAGAGGAAGGAGCCACATACCTGGTACGTACCTGATCCACACAAGAGGAGGGAGCCATATATTCAAGTGAGCCACATAACTGGTATATACCTGATCCACGCAAGAGGAAGGAGCCACATACCTGGTACATACGTGATCCACACAAGAGGAAGGAGCCACATACCTGGTACATACCTCATCCACACAAGAGGAAGGAGCCACATACCTGGTACGTACCTGATCCACACAAGAGGAAGGAGCCACATACCTGGTACATACCTGACCCACACAAGAGGAGGGAGCCACATACCTGGTACATACCTGACCCACACAAGAGGAAGGAGCCACATGTTCAAGTGAGCCACATACCTGACCCACACAAGAGGAAGGAGCCACATATTCAAGTGAGCCACATACCTGGTACATACCTAATCCACACAAGAGGAAGTAGTCACGTATTCAAGTGAGCCACATACCTGGTACATACCTGACCCACACAAGAGGAAGGAGCCACATGTTCAAGTGAGCCACATACCTGGTACATACCTGACCCACACAAGAGGAAGGAGCCACATATTCAAGTGAGCCACATACCTGGTACATACCTAATCCACACAAGAGGAAGTAGTCACGTATTCAAGTGAGCCACATACCTGGTACATACCTGACCCACACAAAAGGAAGGAGCCACATATTCAAGTGAGCCACATACCTGGTACAAACCTGATCCACCCAAGAGGAAGGAGCCACATATTCAAGTGAGCCACATACCTGGTACAAACCTGATCCACCCAAAAGGAAGGAGCCACATATTCGAGTGTGCCACATACCTGGTACACACCTCATCCACACAAGAGGAAGGAGATACATAGCTGGTACATACCTGACCCACACAAGAGGAAGGAGCCACATACCTGGTACAAACCTGATCCACCCAAGAGGAAGGAGCCACATATTCAAGTGAGCCACATACCTGGTACATGCCTGATCCACACAAGAGGAAGTAGTCACATATTCAAGTGAGCCACATACCTGGTACATACCTGATCCACACAAGAGGAAGTAGTCACATATTCAAGTGAGCCACATACCTGGTACATAACTGACCCACACAAGAGGAAGTACTCACATATTCAAGTGAGCCACATACCTGGTACATACCTGAGCCACACAAGAGGAAGGAGCCACATACCTGGTACATACCTGAGCCACACAAGAGGAAGGAGCCACATGTTCAAGTGTTGCAGTAGATGTGGTCATGACACAGCAGTGTAGACAACGGTAGATGATAACTGACTTGCTCCTGCCACTATTGTGTCTCATGTACGTAGGAACATATTGGTGTGTAACCAACAGTACACCACACTGGTGTGTCTCATGTACATATTGGTGTGTAACCAACATTATACCACACTGGTGTGTCTCATGTACATATTGGTGTGTAACCAACAGTATACCACACTGGTGTGTCTCATGTACATATTGGTATGTAACCAACATTATACCACACTGGTGTGTCTCATGTACATATTGGTGTGTAACCAACAGTATACCACACTGGTGTGTCTCAATGTACATATTGGTGTGTAACCAACAGTACACCACACTGGTGTGTCTCATGTACATATTGGTGTGTAACCAACAGTACACCACACTGGTGTGTCTCATGTACATATTGGTGTGTAACCAACAGTATACCACACTGGTGTGTCTCATGTACATATTGGTGTATAACCAACAGTATACCACACTGGTGTGTCTCAATGTACATATTGGTGTGTAACCAACATTATACCACACTGGTGTGTATCATGTACATATTGGTGTGTAACCAACATTATACCACACTGGTGTGTCTCATGTACATATTGGTGTGTAACCAACATTATACCACACTGGTGTGTCTCATGTACATATTGGTGTGTAACCAACATTATACCACACTGGTGTGTCTCATGTACATATTGGTGTGTAACCAACAGTATACCACACTGGTGTGTATCATGTACATATTGGTGTGTAACCAACATTATACCACACTGGTGTGTCTCATGTACATATTGGTGTGTAACCAACAGTATACCACACTGGTGTGTATCATGTACATATTGGTGTGTAACCAACATTATACCACACTGGTGTGTCTCATGTACATATTGGTGTGTAACCAACAGTATACCACACTGGTGTGTATCATGTACATATTGGTGTGTAACCAACATTATACCACACTGGTGTGTCTCATGTACATATTGGTGTGTAACCAACAGTATACCACACTGGTGTGTATCATGTACATATTGGTGTGTAACCAACAGTATACCACACTGGTGTGTCTCATGTACATATTGGTGTATAACCAACAGTATACCACACTGGTGTCTCTCAATGTACATATTGGTGTGTAACCAACATTATACCACACTGGTGTGTCTCATGTACATATTGGTGTGTAACCAACATTATACCACACTGGTGTGTCTCATGTAC